>NC_068364.1:52410987-52435987 GCF_020536995.1 Dreissena polymorpha | reverse complement strand
TTATGGAACTAATTACAATGAACATGTGTCGGAAGCAAATCGGACACAGCATTATGTTTTTGCGTAAATATACTTAATCATATAAATAATTGTATAACACTAATGTCTTTTCGTAACTATACACAGTATAATACCCAACATCAAGTCTATCATCTAACTATTTTCTCTCGGCAAACCGAACAATGTTTGAGCTGGTTTACTTCAGTATTATTTTGCTTTGTTTATCGTTTTTGTTGTTTAGTGTTTAGTGTTAATATTTTAGTTACAACCATATCTATTTAAATTGTACATTTCATTTATTTTGTTAAAACAATAAAGTATGCCACTATTTTACTGGACCGTATTATTCAATTATATACTGTGTATTGTGCATATCCGACTCTAACAATGCGCATGGGACATTTACACTAAAACATTATGTAAAATTATACGTTTAAACTGTTAACTTCCAAATGTCCCACATTTTTATTTTTCGGATTAAAATTCGATATAAAAAATACAGGTAAGTTGAATGAATTGGGCACAATTTCAACTACAATTACATTTAACGTTCTGTCCACATTCTACATGACATCGTATAGTCGGTCTCGATCGAAAAGGAGGTAATTCTCGGAGTTTGTCTCTCATTAGTGTGTATTTATTAACATAACACACAAATACAAGTGCTTCTCGATAAATAAGTTTTTTTATGTCATCCAATTGAATGTAATATGGGCACTCTTTATTAAGAAATTTATATGTCATAACCAACAGATTTAATACAAATGTGAAAAAAATTCATACAATCTCGGGCAATTATTTGCATTCTCTCGTAGTTGTCCATGACGGACAGACACGCACAGCACACGTTTATGATAACGAATGGGGCCCATGAGGAAATTATTATGAACAAACCGTCATTTCAAGGACAGTGTTTTATGTCAGAATAAGCTAGTCCAATGTTTTCAAAGCATGACATTTTATAGACAATACTGGACCGTTTAAATTCAAAGGACAATACATTGTCAAAGCTCAAGAAAATTCAATAAAGTGTTTCGGCTATGAAGTAACGAAAATATAATGTTGACAGGCGGATTATTGACTTAGAAATCATAATCAAAGACGAAAAATCATGTGAATTTAGTGGTAGCACCGTGGAGGATATAACGGATAAACAAAAGCAGTTGGACACTATGTTGAACAATATGAAACACATGACAACAACAGAAGATGCATATGTCGCCAAGGAATCGAAACTTCAGGCGGAGATAAGGGATCGCAAATGCCAAAGTATGCTGGACAATCTTCTGCTTTCTAGAATCCAAGAAGAACAATATAAAAACTGTGAGAACAAAATTTTGGACTTTATTGTCACACAGCTACATATACAAAATGCACCAGATGACATAACGATTCACAGGGCTAGCAGTACCTCTAATAGAATAACAGTAAGAGTGCCATACAAGTTGTCTCTTGGAATATGGAATCTTCTACAAAGAGTGGTGCCAACAAACTTGCGTTATTTTTGGTTAAACATGACATTCCTGTATTTGCGCGATGATTATCTGAGATATTAATTCCATGATATTATATGCTCAAATCTTTTCTATAAAGAAGGAATGTAGTTGACAATTGTTAATAGTTTTATTTGATCGTTCGTCAAAAAGTTGTAACTCTGCTACTCTTGTATCTTCAATGCAATTGAGTAATTAAATAGTAATTAAATTGAATGCGTTTTAATTCCCTTTTATTATTGTTTAATTTGAGTTACAATGCTATGACGTTAAATTTTATTTACACTTAAATGTATTATGAATATTGCTGGGCCAAGTGTGAGGTTGAGCGTTCTATAACCAGGTTTAAACCCCCAATGCTTTGCATTGACCGTTCCAAGGCGGTGACCCCAGCTTTATTCATATTTTGTGTTTATGTTGGTTTGTATTGTGCTGTATTGTGCTGTTTTGTACTGTTTGGGCAATCGGGCACTTGCCTTAAATAAAGGACGACTAATTGTTTTTAATGAAAATTCAATACTGCTCCAGCAGCTGGAGTTTCACTTCTTTATATTATCTGTTTAAATGAGACCTGGACTAACAAAAACTCAATAATGGACTTTTTAAATGTTACAGCAATCCTATTGACTCGTTCAGACGCTTCCGACACCGTAGAGCAAGGCATTCGAGCGGCGGGATCTTCGTGTACATTAGAGACAGTATACGCACAGGAGTTTCTTTAGTAAGAAATAAAATAGACTGTTTACTATGGCTTAAAATAGATAAAACACATTCAATATTGAAATTGATATTTATTTAGTTGTAATGTATATTCCACATGAGAATTCACAAACGCATGATATGTATGATGTTTACAGTGTTCAGCTGTTAAAATCCGATATTGACTTTTTCATAGTAAAGGAAAAGTATTTATCACTGGGGACGAAAATGCTAGAACCGGTCATAAAGCTGATTGTATTGACAATGACTGAAGCGTTGGTGATTTTGATTTACTTGAAACATATGCTCCACTTCAGAGCGCAAATGAACCTGTTTTACCCATGATGGGGAAAGTACAGAAGACTATTTGTTAACATCAGTCAAAACCTTTCACTGTTTAACCGACTTTTAGGTGTACGATTTCACGGAATTCTCAATTCATGCCCCAGTGACATTTACTCTTTTACTCTGAGCACGAACAACTCGGTTACTAACTGTTAAAATACTCGGCGCGTATACGTTAAATGGAAATCAGAGTACAGGAATGATTTCGTGCGCGATATATTTATTGTTTAATGTTTATTAACGAAAGTTTATTTGATCAAGTTTTAAACGATATGATACAGTTTGAAACTACGTATAATAATAAGTGCAAATTTATAGTTTGTGGAGATGTTAATTCAAGAATTGGCGTTAAAGCCGATGTTGAAAATAATGATTTACAACTGTTTAACGTATTACTATACGATTATATCGCAGATAGGTGTTTACCAAGATTAAGTACAGATAAAGTTGTATATGAGAATGGTAATTGTCTACCTGACATTTGCAAAATGACTGGGTTAAAAGTGTTGAATGGTAGAGTAGGTGTAGATAGTACAAATGGAACATTCACTTGTGTAACCAGTAAGGAATCTAGCGTTATCGACCGTGTTATGTTTTCACCTTCTTTATTCAAACGTGTTGATCAATTTGAGGTTTTTGATCCTAATTTATTATCTGATCACTGTGTAGCACAATTTTGTATAACTACATACAATAATGAGGATACTTTTGATGATATTGATACAACTACTTTGTTAAAAAAAATTAATATGCTAATGCAACATACATGAACAAATGGGATACAACTAAAACCAATCTTTATATACAATCACTTTAAAATGAAAGTATAATACAATCTTTAAACACGGAATGCAATGCTATTAATAACACTAATATGTCGTCTTCTTTAGACAAAAGTTTAGAACATTTTTGTTCAATTGTTAATGAAGTGCGTTCACCATTATTTATGAAAATATTAAAACTGCCAATAATGAAAAATTTCTACGTGTTCAAAGTAAAACAATTTAATGGTTCATTGAAGAGTGTCAATCAGCAAAAACGGAGTTCTATAAACAATAAAATATATATAGGAATGACAGGTCTGATAAAAATAGAATACTTATTACCAGGGCACGTATTTTATACGAATGCCTTGCTATAAAAAAATATCAATATGATTCCGAACAGACAAAACTTCTAGAACAAAATAGATATTCAGATGCAAGGAGATGTTGGAATATGTTAATTGGATCTGTTAAGCCAATTAAATCAGGCACATTGCATAAGATGACTTTGAAAGATATTTTAAATCAATAAATGATCCAAATTCACACTTCTTTAAACCAAACGAAGACATATTTTATTTTAATGAGCGGTATTTGAATTACGAATTACACGTAATGTTTGAAGAGTTAAATATTGATATTACACGAGCAGAAATTAAAAAGCATGCATTTGTTTAAAACTGGTAAGTCGGCTGGTCCGGATTATGTATTAAATGAGTTTTTAAAACATGGTGTTACCTAAATCCATTTTTGGAGGTTTTGTTTGTGCTGTTTAATTAGATGTTCAACTAAAGTTATGTTCTAGAGGCATGGAGCGAAGGGTTAATTGTCCCTATACATAAGATAGGCGATTTAGAGGACACGTCAAATTACAGGGGAATCACATTGTTCAGCACTGTGGGAAAATTATTTAATAAATAATTAACAATCGATTAAGTGTCGGGGGGAATATAATCTTTACATAGCAGCCCCAAGCCGGATTTCGGAAAAGCATGGGAACAGTTGATAATATACTTGCCTTACAAGGTATAATTTCTAATATTTTAAATCAACATAAGAAATTGTGTATGGCATTTATTTATTTTACAAAGGCATTTGATTTTGTTGTTAGAGATACTATATGGTACAAACTAATTAAACTAGGCATAAGAGGCAAAGTTTTGAATATAGTAAGATCAATGCATAATGTGGTTAAATCAAAAATAACATATGATAATGAAATCAGTAAAGAACCTTTATATGTTTGGTTTTGTTGTGAGAGATATTTTAAGCTATATGTATTCTGAAATAAAACCTTCAATCTAAAAAAACTAAAACCAATTAAACGGTGCTCAAGAACTATAATACAATTTGCAACCAGGTTACCACTCGCGATGCAATCATGATTTATTAGTCTCGGAGATCATTGATTTCCTAAATTAACGAGGTGAAAAATGGTGTAACATGTAATTAGCAATAATGTTATTAACAATCATAATAGATTCGCTTCCGCTGACACTGATAAACAACGCTGTTTAACGAAGAATGCAAACGAAAACGGACAGAATATACTCAAACAGTTAACCAGTATAATTTAAATAGGAATATGCATACACGAACAGCCATGCGGACAGCAAGGAAAGACTATTAATATTTATGTCGGAAAATAAAATCTAAGTTTAACAGAGAACAGGGTGCGAAATTAAATAACATGAGTTGCAAAAAACCTCCCGAATTCTGAAAATTATTCAAAACAAAACACAAAAAGTATCACCAAAAGCAAATAATATATCGCTGCAAGAATTGTATGAATATTTCAATACTTCAGCTTATGAGGCTGACGTTAACATAAACAACGACAACAGTGACAGATATTTACGGATAACTTTAGAGCAATCACGTTGTTAAGCTGTTTTGCGAAACTATTTAGAGGTTTGTTAAACAAACGCTAAAAATCTTGGGCAGAAACCCATGACATTCTTGCTGACGCTCAGTTCGGATTCAAACTAAATTGCAGTACTGTCGATGCAATTTTCATTCGTTATCATTTAATAGAAAAGCAAATACGTAGTAAAAACAAACTTTACTGCTGCGATGTCGATTACCGGAAGGCCTACGACCTTATAAATCGCAGAGAGCTATGGCACAAAATGATTTCATCGGGAATCGACTGAAAGTTAATTTCACTTATCCGCTCTATGTATTGCGAGCTCAAACTTCAAGTAAATCACTTTCGGACCTTTTTACTAGCACTATCGGCCTATTACAAGAAGAAATAACATTGTCCATCATGTTTTGGTTATTTATTAATGATATAGCATTAAATTTGCAAAACGGAATAAACGCCGGAATAACGTTAGACCAATTGTCTATTTATCTCCTCCTATTTGCGGATGGTTCAGTCATTTTCTCAAAAATTAAAGAAGGACTCCAGGAATCGTTGAATGATCTAGAATCATATAGCGATAAATGGAATTAATCTGTTCATATTGACAAAACGAAAAATAATGGTTTTCTGAAAAGTGGGCGTGCAAAGAAAAATACAAATCGACCTTCAAAGGTAAAAAATTGAAATAGTTAGCAATTTTAACTACCTTGGTATTTTTATATCAAGTGGGACCAGGAACACGCTAATTTATTGCAGAAACTAATATTGAACGCATTGACAAGTTCCGTAAAAGACTGTTAAATGTAAAACTGTCCACAAATTCAATGTCACTCTATGCTGAAGTTGGTCGATTTCCTTTACATATGTAACATAAGGATTGTTAAATATTTGTTTAAACTTAATTAAAAGAAACAAGACAATTGTATCCTTACTACTATCATTAACAATATTAGAAAATTAAAACACAAAATAATACGGTTAATTGGTCCTTTAAAGTTCGAAAAAAACTTGAAGTTTGTAATTAAATGCTTTATATTGATAAATGTAAACATTGGATCTAAAAAGCGTCAGTAAAAATCAATACAAAAAATAAAGAATGAAAAGAAAGTAACCCTCAACTCGATTTGAACCACTGACCCCTGGAGTAAAAGCCTATCGCCTATACCACTAGGCTATTGGCGCTTATACAAGGTGCAATGAATGTTATACTATATATAATCAATTTTCGTAGTATCACATAATTTAACGACAACAACAAAACTCTCTAAATTATTTAATCGTTTCGCGTTGCAACCATTATAATTTTCAGGTTTGTAAATCGTCAAAACATGCATAATATGGATATTTTAGAGCATGGTAAATGTTCAGTATTACTGTTTCCTCACAATTATCATAACTACAACGAACATTTGCGAATCTGAATTTTTTTTTTTCAATTTTGTCAATTTACCGAAACGTGAAAATGCCCCTTTAAATACTAGACTCAGAGATCAGTATGTAGCTGAGTGGAGAGTTAGTGTTGATTCATCAACTTCATTACTATTTTATAAAGAACATTAAACTGTATTTGAAAGATCTGTGTATTTAGATGTCATTGACAATAAAACAAAACATACAAACATCCTTGCTAAAATACGTCTATCGTCACATAATTTTATATAATTTAAACTGGTAGACATTATAACATTATCAGAATTGACAGAATTTGTACTTTATGTAGTCTTAACGATTTAGAAGACGAATATCACTTTATACTTAAGGTCATTTTATTTAGAAGAAAGATACAAATACGTATGGAAACAGTATTGATGAAAACCAAGTATGCATACATTTTTCAAACTCTTACATAGTAATAATAAAGCTTCGGAATTCAGCAATTTACTGTACTACATGTACATGCTTTAAGAAAAGAAATAATTGTATTTTTCTTAACTTAACGTTTATTTTTGCTATTTATTTACCGTTAAATATGAACTTAATGTACTGTGTTTTTGTCTGTTACGGCCAATGTATTTTAATATGTACAGTTGAAAATGAAATGCTAATAAAATGAGTGTGTTTGTTTGCCTCATCTTTCCATTGTTGTTGTGAATATATAGTTTAAATACTTAATTCAGTGTGTATATAAACACACAACACTCTCGCGCATAATATATTATTATCTTTATTACTTTTTCACGCATTTATGAATGTTTTATATCGATCACGATGAGCTGTAAAATGCTTAAGTGAATAAAATATGTGTTCTGTTCTGTTCCGTATAATATATACGATCACCCCCTCTGCTGTAACCTGTTATTGAAAACAATCATGGTTTAAAAGTTATTGACTTCTGTCAATCAACCATTCTACGCATTCTAAACGATTGATTGCCCATCAACATTTATATCACAGCAGGGCGCGTCGTTAATAGACTGCTCACAAAGGAATGCAATTTTTTGCGAATTAATGATTTCACGGTTGAAAATCCTAAAGTATATAGCGACCATAGACCAATTCGTTTTTCGAAACATGTACATTTTGATTATCCGGAACAGATATTAGAAAATTATTTTAAAATAAAATGGAATCAATTTAAACGGGATAAAGTCAGAAGTGCTATTATTAGTCGACTTACCGAACTTAGTAACTTGACCTTGAGCCATAGTAATAGTCTACAAAACAGGGAGTCTATAAATACACTGCTGAACTCTTTTACGTTGTTTTCTAACCATACCTTACATAATCAAAGAGCTGAAGGCAATTAAGTTGTTCGCTATTGCAAAATTTCAGACGCAACTTATTTTTCAATATTAATCGCAAGTTTGAAATGGACACAAGCCATTCAAATTTATTAAGAGTGTGTCTTAACGCACGGGTCGAGATGTGTGTGCACTTTTTATTGTAAAGAGATAACTTAGACAAAATAACAACATGGCTCTTTTTGACGTTCTGAAAGCATAGAAAGAATGATGAAAATGGTAATGGAAACTGAATATAAAGACAATTTGCAATCACCATCATATTAAATGAATATTGTTGGAATATCGAATACCTATCTCACTAAGAATATAATTTCATGATGGGACTTCCTTGTACAAAACTTGTGATTTTTGACGCCATATACATATTCAAAATATACAATAAGATAATTGATGAAAATAAATATAAAATAAATATGCGAGCAAAACGTTTTACTCACAAATTAGGTAGTCAAAAAGACAGCCCTGTTGACTCGTACTATGTTGTTTATGCATTACTTTTTACCCTAGCAGTTAACACGGTGTCAACACCTCTGACCTAAACATGGGTATTGAGCACAAATGCGCTTTTTCGGCTTAGCTGTTTTACCCTGCTTTTCATCATAAATGACTTTTACATAACGCCGGCAGACATGCATGAATATATTCGTATATGTAATAAGCTGATTCGAGATAAAACCTCTGAACTTTGGCTACATCACTGTGTCTGGGCTCAGCGCAAAGGATGTAGCACTGTTCAGTGTAAGGAATTCCGGACTTCTCTCTGTATGTTCAAACGACACACATTGTGGCCCAGTTACAATAACGCGTAAAAATCCATCTCGCAGAATTTCAGGGTCAGTACTTGTTCACTTAATTGTCAGGGGAATATATAATTTACTATTGATAAACACAGTTTTGCTTTCAAGATGAGAAAAAAAGCATTACCGAAATAGTAAAGTGTCACGATACGATGAAAATCGTTTAATTATCCAAGTTGAACCACGAATATTTGCCGTACTCGGTCAGCACATCTGGAAATCTTTCCTGAACGCCTGGATAGTCTGCCCTTATTTACAAGTTTGCTATTTTGAATTTAATTTTGTATCGAAAAACATAGTGCCATTTACAATTCAAAACGAGATTTTTAATGACCCTCGTCATGCAAAAATGGGTCTTTCAATATGCGCCCATCATATATATAGCCCACTCAGCCTGCGCATCTCTCAGTTTGGTCATGAGATACATAATGAGACCACAACACATTGAGTGATTGTATGGCGAACAGCATCGCCTCTGAGCAGACTGCGAACATGCACAGGTTGGGCTTAAGGTACGCTGGTCGAAACGCATAAGACCCATTTTCGCATGACGCGGCTATGAAAGTGTGATTTAAATGTGTCGAAAGAAAACTGCGTGTAAATCAAATATTAACATACGATATATTTCGATGGTGAAGAAATAAACTCATAACCAGGCATATTAGGCCACATATGATGTGCACTCCCGTAGTATAATTTTTATCTACTTACACTAATGTGTGGTTTGACAATGATAACAGACAGTTCATGCGCTGAATATGCGACTAACAAGCTAAAAAACACAAACGTTAAACTTTTTGTTTTCAATTTAAATATTTAAAAACGTAAATTGCAAACATCATTTTAAAGTCAGCATTTAGGCCAACTACCTGTTTAAAAGATATTTCTTGTTATATTTTGTTGTTTTTTATACTCGGTTTTAGCGATTGTAAAGCATTTTCGTTCTTATCTATAGTTTACATGTAGTAATTGGTGAACTCATGTTTAACGTTTTATAAATTGAAAACTGTGAATATAAACAAACTTAAACTTCTACTTTAGCGCTGTTAGCACACGTGAATACAAAAGATCGCCGCTATTTGTTGAGAACAAAAGAACGTTTCCCAGACATATCAAATTTAACCCCACTGTAGAAGCCTGAACTATGAACGAGATTACCACGGCCGTTAATCACGCACGCCACCTCTTTTTTAAGATGCATTACTAAATGAGCCAATGCAACTTCCGAGGTGGCGCTCAAGCCCGGATGTTTTGAAATTTAACGGATAATTTTACAGGGTGATTAGGTTTAATATGTTTTTCAACACATTTTGCAATATTAAAATAAAACATCGGCCAATGTAGTGCGATTCAGCGAATTAAATTCATCTAACAATGTACAGAAACATACAATCACAACCCATTTGGAAACGTGAGGACCTTTATTAGTTAAGGCATGGTACAATTCGTAATAGCAAATCGATGTTTTTTCGCCTGTGTGACGAGCGAATTCCCTGCAAATTAAATCGCTCATTACATAAAACGATTGCTTTGAACCTGTACAAGTTAATGCGTGCATACAAACATCGGCTTCCAGCCGATTTAATAGATAAATTTGCATTTTTCAAAAAAGATTGAGTCAATGCCAAGGAGGTGGCGCTCAGATTAGGAGGTGGCGCCAACGCAAATGTTTAGCTATTTTAAAGTGAAATATTTTATTATGGATTATATTATGTTTACTGGACTTACATTAATTTTTGTAAGTTGACTACTTCAGCACATTTAAGGCGCGTGCGTGTTTAATTAAAAGAAGTAGTTTTCTAATAATGTATAGATGGATTTACACGTTCGTCTTTGTAAGATAACAACATTTAACATGTATTATACAAAAATGTTAACATTTTTGGAGTTTATAGTGGGAAAAACAACATAAATGAGCCCAATTAAGATTCGTTGACCTTGGCTTTTTAGTTAATTAAGCATTAGGATTAACGACCACAAATCATTGTTTCAAGAAGAAGTTTGTTCTTATACTTATTTCGTGAATTATCATACTGTATACAAATATTGCTATCGATGAATATTTTTGATAATTTTGAACATTGAGGTATTGGTTTGATTGAGTATTACAAATTTTTGGTATACATCGTACAATATGTTTTATTCATGTTGGTGACTTCTTAATTGAGTATATTTATATATTTAAAAAAAAACTACATCTTATTGATCAAAGATTGTGTTGGTGTTCTGTAAAGGTTTGGGCCTTCGTATGTACGTTGAAATATAAATTTAATATAACAAATAACATAATCTACAAATCTACTTCATGTGATAATGTCATTGCGATACGACTGTTAATAGATATATCCTGCATTTGCGCCACCTCCTTTCATTAGCACCACCTCCTAAGCATTGGCTCCATCTTGTTTGGAAAAATGCAACATTATCTGCTACATCGGCAAGAAGCCAATATTTCTGTGCATGCAGCATCAAATGTATGTTGTACGCAATCGTTTGATGTAGTGAACGATTTAATTGGGTGGACATTTTCTCGTCACACAGGAAAAACTTATCGAAATGCGTTTTCAAACTCCACCATGCCACAACTTATAGAGGTTCTCACGTTTTTAAATGGGTTGAGCATGTATGTGTCTTTATATTTTTGGACGAATCAATCTTCGCTGAATCGCACTACATTGTCCGATTTTAAAATTAATGCGAATTATGTTAAAACAGCATATACATTTGTAAATCTAATCACCCTGTAAAATTGTCCATAAATGTTCAAAACATCCGGGCCTGGGCGCCACCTCGGAAGTTGCATTGGCTCATTTATTAATGCATCGCACAAAGAGATGGCGCGCGTGATTAACGGCCGTGATTACGCAACCTCCCACTAAACTTATTAATCAGCAGAAGTTTTATTATCCCGCATCTATTTATAGCCTCAGGTTATGAATGACCTGTGCTGAGCAAAAATACTACGTCATTAAGACGCAGCAGATAGTGGACTATTTCAATCATTCATACATAAACATTCTCTTCCGCGACACGTATAATACAAATATTGTTTATAGATTTGTTTCTATATACGCTTCGTAAAAATCATATTCCATTTAACACGATATTCACACTGTGTTTCAATTTGTGAATAAATACAGTTGAAGAACTCAAACTCTTGCATAAATAATACAACTCTTTCTCGCGCGCATGCGGCGAATGCGGCTGTTATCAGGTTTATCGTAGTTTAGAGCGAACTGATTTGAAATATTTGGCACTCACATTAGTTGTTAGCAAGCGAACGACTAAAAACATTTCTTATAACGATGTAAAAATGCGGACTGGTTCGATAATGAGTGTGTTACACAAATATATTTTTTTCAAGCTCTGGACAATTTTCATAAGTGTAAAACAACAGAGAGTAGACATTTACTTTGCGCACAAAACTCAAAATTATAAAGCTGTAATAAATAAAAAGAAACGAATTTTTGAAAATAATAAACTTTCCGTAAGCATGACAAATCCAGGAAATTTTGGATGCATTTTAAACATAATAAGAAGAGAAAAAGTAACCACATTTCTAATGATCTTTTTATAACTATTTCTTTACTCTAAGTAATGATATTTCACAATGTTCAAATGACGAAGCAGAGCAATTTCGTCGCTCACATAATTTTAATAACTGTGATATCCCGTTACAAGAACTTGATAAATCAATCGCCACTGATTAAATTGTCACGAACATGACAATTTGTACATAACAACAAAATGCAATGATTATCCGTTTTAAAATGCCCTACTGTCAAGTAAACCGAACCTTTTTTTACTAAATATTTTAGATTTAAGCAGGGTAATGGTGTCAATTTAAAATTTCACACGTTTTTCTTAATTGGGTCATAACCGTGAAAAATCCCTTTTATATATCGGTAAAAACTGATATTTCCTGTATTACAAAATACACGACTAAGTCAAGTATATGTAACAGTTAACTTTTTTGACATTATATTGTTTTACTATTTATTAATTAATTTACAGCTGTTTATGATGAACAGAACCATTCTATATGAATACATATTTTGATCAGAAATAGCTTTACCCATCGACATTATCTCAAGAGTGATTTTGAAAAGATTTTATATGAAGAAACACATGGTTAAACTAGTTAAGTATAAATCAATAACTACATTCGTCCCCAAGTGTTTATTTCAAAATATTTAACATACGTATTTGTGAACACATTTGATCATACATTATTAAAAAGTAGACAAATACTGAAAATATAATCATTAGAATAACGGTAATTTTTTTCTCGAAATTTCTATACGATTCAGGATTTTCGTGAAATGACTGTTTCACTTAGGGACTTCACGAAATGCCTAATTTTCGCAGGAATTTCGCAAAATGACTGAAAATGGGTACACAACTTTACACAATTTACTAGAGGCCTTTAAGAGGATTCAGGAAATGTTTCAAATGTCCTTATTTCATTTTAATGATTACATAATTATATTGCTTTCTGTTAAATAGTGTAGTTTGTAGTTATAATTATACAATTGGAAACATATATAGATTAATGAAAGTTTAAATGTGTGGTATCCATGATAATCCAATAAGTTTTAGACTGTCAACGTACACACACTGAGTATTGAAAGCCATACCTGGAGCTTTCATCCGCGTATATGATCTAATAATTATTGACATATGAGCCGCGTCATGCGAAAATGGGCTGTATGTCCTATGCGACCAGCGTAGCTCCAGACCAGTCTGTGCAATCGCGCAGTCTGGTCAGGAGCTATGCTGTCCGCTATAAAGTCACGCAATGTTTCGTGGTCTTCTTTGCGAGCAGGGTAGCTCCTAACCTGACTGCGTGGATGCGTAGGCTTGTCTGGTGCTAATCTCATTTTCGCATGATGCGGATCATATTAAGTGCTCTTTATATGTGACTTGCTACCACTACAAATTAATTTCCTGGACTATTAAAATGTGTTAAGTGTGAATACGGAAGATATTTTGTTTAACCAATTTACAACGTTATTATAATTTGTAGGTTTCATTGTGTTCACTTACAAAACTTCTTGCAATACAATTTCATAACTAGTATATGAAAGTAATCTTTTAGGCTCAAACAAACGTTAATTGTTGTTTCGTTTCACTCGCGAAAATAAAAAAAAATCCAAATAGAAAATGAGTGTTCAAATACAAAAACATTGCTGACAAGTAAAACATCGTGTTCTCCGCATGGGAAATTGAGTGAAGAATTCGCGCACCTAATGTGAATCGTTATTTTAAGACGTTATTTAAAAAACTAAAAGGTGTCAGTTTGACAGTATGTGATAAACTTATCTCTGGTTTTCTTCTAATTAAGCAATTCCTAGTAGACGCGGACCCCTTTCAACTAGCGGCCTAGATATTATATCGTCTGGTGCAATAAACAAGCTGCCATAATGAGTTGTCCACGGGCGTTTTGGCAGATGGCATTGCCAATGCGCAAAGTGTGCAAACATCTGTATTATAAAATCTTAGCTAAATGCTATGAGTTCATTCCTCCATACGATTTGAATTAAACAACATGGATCAAATAAACGTTGAGATAATATTCAGAGAAGCTTTATTGAAGAGGTATTCAACACATGAGAAACATCATATTTCGAAAGGCGTTTACAGCAAGACAATAGATGACCTGAAAACCGCATCCGAAACTACTTCCACAAATCACGTCATCAGTATTACATTTTCAAGAAGTACGATGTAATGCAGTGTGGTGACGTCGAGAAGCTTATCACGAAGACCGTCTCCTACTGATCAACCTTTCTACTATGTAACCATAGAGGATACTTTCGATGTCACAAAGAAGGCCCATATAGCTACTGGCCATGAGGGCAGAGACAGAATGCTGAAACATGTAAACGTCAAATACGCCATCATCACCAAAGATTCAGTTGAACTATTCAAGTTCTACTGCCAAGTCTGCCAAGAGAAGAAAATACGAAAGGCATTGTGGTCAAACCAATCCTAACCAGAGAAATCAACTCCCGTGGTCGGGTAGATCTGAAAGATATGCAGTCTTCCCAACAATGACAGTTCTAATGGATCATGGTTTACCAGTGCCACCTTACGAAATTTGTTGTCCTAAGGCCACTTTCTTCGAAAAGAGCGACTGAAGTCGCCTACCAACTACTAGACATTTTCATACTGTTTGGGGCTCCATCAATTCTACAGAGCGATAATGGATCCGAATTCACTGCCAAAGTTTTAACAGAGCTGATTGAGTTGTGGCCACAATTCATTACGGTACATGGAAAACCCAGACATCTACAAAGCAAGTGGTCTGTTGAAAGAGCCAACCGTGACTTAAAGACACCCTTGTAGCGTGGATGAGTGACAACAATACTCGAGATTTGGCTGTCGGGCTCAAGTTTACCCAGCAGCAGAAGAATTGTTCCCATCATGCTGGAATCAACCAAACCCCATACAAGGCTCTCTTCGGAGAGGACCCAAAGATTGGACTTATATCTTTCAGCCTACCAGCTGATATCCTTCAAAGACTTCAATCTGAAGATGATTTAATTGCGCTGTGTTATCCATCAACTGATACCAACCAGCCAGTTCAAACTGCTACTACTAGTACCAACCAGTCACCACCAACTGCTACTACTACCAACCAGCAACCGAGAACTACTTCATCCATCCAGCCACTGCCAACTGCTACTACTACTACCAACCAGTCACCGCAAACTGCTACTACTACTACCAACCAGCAACCGACAACTACTACTACCAACCAGTCACAGCCAACTGCTACTACTACCAACCAGCCACCGAGAACTACTTCCTCCAGCCAGCCACTGCCAACTGATATTAATACTAATAACCAGTCACCAAACTACTGCTTTCAACCAGTCACCGCAAACTGCTACTACTACCAACCAGCCACGTAAACTACTACTACCAAGAAGTCACCGCCAACTGCTACTACTACCAACCAGCCACCGACAACTACTTCATCCAACCAGCCACTGCCAACTGCTCTTACTACCAACCAGCCACCAACAACCACTACCACCAACCAGACACCGCCGACTGCTACTACCACCCACGAGTCACTGCAAACTGCTACTAGTACCAATCAGCCACCACCAAATACTACCATCAACCAGCCACCGCCGACTGCTACTACTATTCACTAGCCACCACCAACTACTTCCACCAACAACCCAACGCAAGCTTACACCACCAACCAACCACTGCCAACTATCACTGCTACTACCAACCAGCCACTGCCAACTACTTTACTATTAGATTAACGACACCAGGATATATCAGAACAACGTAAAATAACAAGAGTCACAATTATATCAAGCCGAAAGAATGGTAAATCGATCCCGTGTAAAACTAAAGGCAGTTTTGAGTACAAGATACTCCAGGAACCAACTTGACCTCTGCCCGCCACGCCTTCTTACCGATTGTGATATAGACACAGAAAAACTACAACACCTCGTGAAACTGTCAGGAAGACAGAGTCGGGTGGTCATAGATTCTTTCAATGCGACTGTAGCCTTGGGAAGAGACAGTGCAAGACTAAGTGATTGACCTGTGGAATTTCACAAGAGTTTACTTAAACACTTACAAGTTTTAATAATTCCTAGATGATACAAAATATGTAACAAACATTTATTTACAAGTGTTCTATTTTTCTTTACTGACATGTGTCCATTTTGAAATTGTGAAGTAAAATGAAATTGATCTAATATAATCGGAACTATCAACTATGTACAATTTTATTTTTTGAGTAGAGATATGAAATTGATTTACATGAGAAATTATTGTCATCTTTTGTCTCAATATGTGAAGTATGAAAACAGTGTGAAATATCTTGTTAGAGTTCATATTGATGCAGGTCTTCCAAAATGTACAATTTTCTGAATAAATAAATGTTTTAATTTTAGTTGTATTTATTTTATAAAGCAGTTAACAATTGTGAATAAAGCTGAAATTGATTCAGGAATTTTATGGAATGTTTCAAGGCATTTTTCAGTCATTTCGTCAAATTCCTAAAGAAAGCATACATATGCACGTATCAATATGTGTATGAGTTGCATACATTCAATAATGTGTAGCTTTTGATTTGTGATACAAACACCATTATTATTGGATTGTGGAAATTAACAAAATCGCGTCCCTAGTAACTGATATAACTGTAAATATTTTGAGCAACAATTTGAATTTGAATGTAAAGTTGAATTGTTTGTATGCGTTCGCTAAAACTAGGATCATTTAAGTCGAATGATTTGAATCATATTAACTTAATAAACCCCATTAAATTGTTCGCAACGTTTTTTTTCTTTTTTAAATCTCTGTGTAAGAATCATCAAGATATATTTTAATTAATTGACAGTTATCGTTAATTTATATTTTTATGCCACGATATAAGATGAGATCATTCTTAATTAACTGTATAATGTAACGCTATGACAGACAGACATACTTTTTATTTGACTTGCACAATGTACATCATCAACATCACAG
This sequence comes from Dreissena polymorpha, assembly GCF_020536995.1. Taxonomy (NCBI): domain Eukaryota; kingdom Metazoa; phylum Mollusca; class Bivalvia; order Myida; family Dreissenidae; genus Dreissena; species Dreissena polymorpha. Next base: position 52,418,773 of record NC_068364.1, on the reverse strand, counting down.
GTGGTTGGTATAAATATATATGTCAACAGGTATATTCTATTCGCAGAAAAACAAATTTACAAAACATGAATATATACAAAACAAAGCATATTGAAGTACAGATGTAAACAATTGGTAATCTACGTTATACGATTTAAAATTTTTTATCTTATACTCAACGATTCTTTAACAAATAAAAAAATCAGTTCAGACATATTGGATGATTGCAGCAATTGTACATACATGTAGGGTAGCATATGGCAGTTGAACTGTCCGTCAGTCCGTCCGTCAGTCAGTCCGTCCGTCCGCCCGTCCGTCCGAAAACATTACCATTGGCCATAACTTTTGCAATATTGAAGATAGCAACTTGATATTTGGCATGCATGTGTATCTCTTGGTGTTGCATATTTTGAGTGCTGAAAGGTCAATATCAAGGTCATCCTTCAAAGTTAAAGGTTAAAAAAAAACAAATCCAAGGGCAGTAATAAGTTTTAAAGGGAGATAACTTCTATTTTATATCATCTGTCAGTTACAGATCATTTTCACAAGGGATGTAATAATTTTTTTAAAAGGGATATAATAAAAAAAATCATTCAACGCAGTCGGGGGCATTTTGTTTCTGACAAACACATCTCTTGTTGATACATATAACGCACTTTTCTTAGTAATTTGTCTTTAATTTCACATTTTAACATGTTCATAATGCATTTCTATAAATAGTATCAAATCATTTAATGTTTATCGAAAAAAATAACATGTAAATGTTTGTTTTCAAATAAATAATGGTCGATTAAAGGATATGAAATCAATATTGCATTAGTAGTGGATCGCCATTTTGAAATCCGAATTGAGCAACCGAAATGTTTAATACAAACACTTTTAACACGTTTATTTATAACAGTCGTGAATAAATTTGACAAGCAGCTCACGAACGTAATTCATCTATTATTATTTACATCGGATCTGGAACCTTTTTATGAACTGGGACTATAATACATTCAGTCCACTGGTCCGAAAATAACCGGAATTTAGTATATTGTTTTAAACAAATCACTTAAATGAGATGACAGGTTTTGTTATGTTGTTAGTTTTGCAAATGTTGCTGTAGTATTAGTATCATTACGCTCATGCATATTGTAATGTTGATGTGACAAAAGGAAAAATGACGATGTTGTTGTGCATGATAATGATGATGCTATAAATTAGTTTTTGCTAGCTAAATTCCAATAAGATACACAATCATCCATCAAAAAAATGTCAGTTAGCTAAAGAATCGTTTGCCTCTCAGTGCATAATAATTTAAAAGCCTAATTTATCTGTTAATCCTCGCCCCGTGTGGTGTTCAAGTCGGCATACTGGTAGTAATACATGGTATATTGGACCACAATAAAATCTCTGATCAAAACCTTGTCTCTCAGGTAACTGAAAAATGACTGTGTCGGATATCAATAATGAATTATTTTGTTTCAGTATTATATAGACATTTAATCTATGTATTATTCACACAAAATATACTACTAAACCAAAGGCTAAGACAACACATGTAAACATTAATTTGTCTTCTTTGTTGCTACTACTACTACCACCAACAACTACCACTACCAATTCTAGTGCTACTGCTATTGATTATGCTACTGCTTCTATTGCTGCTGCTGCTACTACTACTGCTGCTACTACTGCTGCTGCTACTGCTACAACAACAACTACTACTACTACTACTATTACAACTAATAGCACTACTGCTACAACAACAACTGCTACTACGTCTACTACGTCTACTACTACAGATACTACTTCTTCTATAACAACTACTACTTCTTCTTTTACGTCTACTTCTACTACTACTACTACTGCTACTACTAGTACTACCACTACAACTACTACTACTACTACTACTACTACTACTACTACTACTACTACTTCTACTACTTCTACTACTACTACTTCTACTACTACTACTACTACTACTACTACTACTACTACTACTACTACTACTACTACTACTACTACTACTACTACTACTACTACTACTACTACTACTACTACTACTACTGCTGCTGCTACTACTACTACTACTACTACTACTACTACTACTACTACTACTACTACTACTACTACAACTACGAGTACTACTACTACTACTACTATAGATGACGAAGCTTTTTATCATTATTAGTATAATTTTTGTCTGATGAATTATCGCCACATTCTATAACGACATTCTTTTTAGTTATTATATCAATTTGCTTTTACATTTTTTTTCATAGTATATAACAGTCACATAAACAACCAAGCTATGTATTATTTATATTTACACCCAATATTGCTGCTTCTTCCTGTATTTGCAAGATGATGATCTGAAATATTATCTATATAATGTATATTCTTTAATCTTTTTGTAAAAAGGGATATAGTTTACATTTGTTCGTTATTTCTTGCCATTGTTCCTCAAAAGGTGTAACTCTGTTGCTCTGGACTTCTTCCTATCATTGAGTAATACAATGATAATTAAATCAAATGCGTTTTAATTCCATTTTATTATTGTTTAATATTTGGGTTGCAATGCTATAAGGTTAAATTTTATTTCCTCTTATATACATATATACTTGCTGGGCCAAGTAAGGTTCAGCGCTTTAAAACCGGTTTAAACCCAGTGCTTTGCAATGACCGTTCCCAGGCGGTGACCCCAAATTTATTCTGCATGTGTATGTTGTTTCGTATTGTGCCGTACTGAATTGGCAATTGGTCACTTGCCATTAATAAAGGACACGAACGTCTTTATAATAGAAATGAAATACTACAGGAGCAGCTGAAGTTTCACGTATTTCTATACTACTAATACTGCTTCCATTACCACTATTACTTCTACTGCTACTGTTGCTGTTACTACTACTACTACTAGTACTACAACTACTACTACTACTACTACTACTACTACTACTACTACTACAACTACTACTACCACTACTACTACTACTACTACTACTACTACTTCTTCTACTACTACTACTACTTCTACTCTACTACTACTTCTACTTCTACTACTACAACTACTACTACTACTACTGCTGCTGCTGCTACTACTGCGGCTACTACTACAACAACTACAACAACAACAACTACTTCTACTACTGCTACTACTATTACTAATACTTCCAATACTACGACTAGTACAACTACTATTACTGTTACTACTACTACTACTAGTAATATATATAAATTATAATATCGAATATAATAACAATAATTATAATTATAATGACATTAAAATAATACATAATAATAATAATAATAATAATAATAAATAAAGAAAAAATAAATAAAATAATAATAATGATTATTATTATTATTATTATTATTGTTATTGTTATTGTTATTATTATTATTATTTTATTATTATTATTATTATTATTATTATTATTGTTATTGTTTCGCATTTAGAAACTTTTATCAGACTTAAGCAATTCTAGAAAAATCCAATTGGAAAAAAATCCCATGGGATTGTATTTTTTTTAAACAATTTAACGCATTTTTTCGCGTAAATATTTCATCATTTGATGAAATATAGTGTTTCTGGTAGTTTCATAAATAAGTCTCTCAAAATAAGAAAAAATCCCATAGTATTTTTTCCATGACGAAAATTGGATTTTTTTCTATAAAAAAAACGAAAATTAGCACACAGGCTTTTACAGTGTTTAAAATCGTGTTTTTTGTTGTTGTTTTTTTTCAAAACTACCGTGGAAATTGTTCCCGTAAACAAATCTGGAAAAAATCCCATGGGTAGAACAAAAAAGCCCATGGGTAAAAGGACAATCTCACGTGAAAAACGCACAAATCCCATGGGAAGAGCAACTTTGCTGATAAATTCAGATAAAAAAAAACGCATTTTGTAAGCACAAATAATCAATTTATAATAAGAAATAACACCTTTATCGCATAGTTTATGTCAAAGAAGCAAATCAAGAAAATGGATACTTGAGTTTGCGAAAATTCGGTTTCGCAAAGTTTTTTCTGGTGGCCGTTTAAAGACATAACTTGATTTGATCGACCAGTTATCGTTATCCATTAATGCGTTAAATTAATAATTTTTATTAATAATTATGTTAGTAAACAAAGGCACGTGGTTGCATTATCAAATTGATTTATCATAAATAAACACTTAACCGACTTTCTAGTGATGTATTGCCTGGTATTCCGCTTTTTGTGCTTGGCTTGCATTAATCTAGTAAAACAGTACAATTAGTCCGACGCTCTTGTGTATCGATTTGTTTTACTCAAAGAAGGCTTTTTCGCATTAAACAGCGAATTGCATTCACATTCGTTTATAATTCGAAAAAATATTTTTTATCTATTCACCACACAATGTTGTACAGTCCACTCTCGTTATCTCGACATCGGATATCTCGATATTCTCGATATGTCGAAGTAAGCTCAATGTCCCAACTTTTTTCCTTCTTTATCTATATAAATAAACATCGCATATGTCGATTTTCGTTATGTCGAATAATTCGATATCTCGATATAAAACTTTGTCCCGAGTCCCGATTTTACATGTATTTACTGTGGTTTATCTCGAAGTGCGAATAACTGTTCAAGTGTCAGCAAAAGGTGAGAAATTTTTCCTTTGATACTTCACCGTTCCGCTTCGCCCGGCTGCTCCCGATACTGTGCGGTAGGAAATTGATCCGTTAATTGCATCAATAATCACACGTGTGTAATGTCGTTAGCCATTAACACTTGAGTAAGGTCTGTCACTTTAACTGTCACTTTAAGATCAATTAACTGCAATTAATACACAGCCTGCCGAAAGGCCGAAAAACTAATTGTTTTTACAAACAATATTCCAAAATGCATTGAGTTATATTTTTTACTAATAATCGATTGAACTTTGCATTTCAAACGACAAAATGTAAATGTACAGTTTAGTATTCCGGAACGTGATTTACGCATGATCAGATGGAAATCCCTCGTCTTGATTGGACGTCAATTGCATCATAACTTTAAATAGCAACATTGCCGGATGTTTTCTCGACAGTTTAGAAATATTATAACCGCATGCAATTATGTTATACTTAAAACGTCATTTTAAGCATTTAAATAGCAAAATTAATCGTGCCTCGTAAAAACGCGTATATATCAGGTAGAGAGTATTACTCCACACGGTGACGGCTTTAGTTAGACCTCTAAGCTGGTATTTAGATGTTAAAAACAAGGTAAATTTTCGTCTCATATTTCTTTGAAAACGCCTAATCGGATATCTCGAACTCTCGTTATCTCGATATTTTTTCTTGTTCCCACCGACTTCGAGATAACGAGAGTGGACTGTACTTAAATACGATATTTAGCTGAATATATGGTATCATGACTTGCGGACATCTTTATATATATATATTGTAATATAATATAGTATTTTAAATACATTGAAATTTAATTATTCGATGTCAAATATTAAACATTTCGTGTTATTGTCACAGTGCAGTGCAAACAAAGAAAGAACTTACTTTGATTTTAAAATCAATATATTGTTTGTACAAATTTGCCGAATTATATCCAGCGGTGATTCTTTTCGGGTCTGCAAATGGCTGTGTATTTTTGCCTTGATGATTTCAGAGACGAATTCCTCGTTGTCGCAAATGTCTTCTACGTCCGTGATGGATATAAGCAAATCTGTTAAGGACATTGATTGCATGATTTTATCGGCTACATCACGGATCACCTCCTTGACAGTACTTGTGTTAACACCTTTTAAGTTCAAAAGTTCAATGAATTTAGTTAACGCCCGTTCAATACCTTTGTAGTCTGTGACTAATGGAAGTTCTAAATTCAACCACTGTTTATATGTGTTCTTTTCTATGCTACTGATTATGGCTGCAAATGATTCTGTTTGAACTACTGCGAGGAATTGCCGTCGAAAGTCAGGTATTGATGACTTTGCCAGAGCTTCAGCTACATCCATTTTAATCTTAGGGTCCGGAAAACAAGCAGGTTTCTGAATAATTCGTTTAAGAAGAGAACATATATTATCAACATGTTTTTCATGCCACGGCTCAGTATTAGTAATTATGTCCCGTATGAGAAACTCGGCAACATTGAAGAAGTCTGCGTTCGCAAAAAGGTCCAAATGTACAAATACATCTGTTAATTCAATAAATTCAGCTTTTTCTTTTATTGAACTAACATCTTTTTCAGCTTTGCGTGCATGGTCCCGCATGATTTCTATTGCTAATGCTTTGTCAGATTCGCACATGGACTCTTCCGTTACATGTACAAGTTGTGTTGCCAAAAGAAAGGGCGAATTTCTAATAAGTGTTGAAATAACAGTTAGATATAGGTCCGAACCTTTGAAGAAGTTTGCTAGGCTTAAGAGATGAAGAATGGCATCACTGTCATTTCCCGTGAATATTTCTTGACATGACTGTTCAGTAGCTTCAAAATATTTTAATTCCTCAAGTACTTTATCCCCTAGAAAAACTTTGAAGTAGTCAAGAAACTTACATAGGCTGTAGTTATTCTCACAGCATGTTCTATACAACTCTTTACATGTTTCTATCAAGGCAGAATGACATGTTCCTGGAAAGTCACTCAAAGTTGAAGTGGAAATCGCATCACACAGACAAATAATATTTTTCATATTATATTTACGACACTCTTTTGTATTTCCAAAAAGACCTGATAGCTCCGATATTGCAAAAACGCAGATTAATGCTTGTTGTTTATTATATGCTTTATAATTTAATAGAGTTTGCGCAACGTTCGAAATGTCTTCCTTTTCACATTGGGCGCACACATGCTGCATCTGTTTACACATTTCGCTAAATGAATAGTTGTTGTCAAGTATATCTTTGATATGGGCTTTTATTTCAGCCTCAGTACGCAACAGTATATCCCTGTGTACAGTACACCTTTCATGCTTGAAAGGTGGACTGTGTTTTGTTTCTGCGGATGACTTGAAAAAAGACAACAACGTCCAGGAATTCGATTTAAAGTGATACTGGTAGAAACCCTGTGCGTCTTCTGGTAACATACAAGTTTTTTTGCATAAGGACGGCAATGATTTTGGCATTTGAAATTTGCTTTTGCTTACTTCGATTCCATTACTTTCTATTGACGCTTCACAAATATCATTGCCACAATAAATAATAAACGTTTCTTCAACTAATTTATCCTGAAATTAACAAGCAATAAAATATAACGATCCACCATTATTTTTAGGCAAAAAGAAATCAATGGGTTATAAATATTTCAAATGAACTTTCGTTTGCATAGTAACGAAGCCATTTAATGTATTCAAGGTACTGACATACGTTATATTTGTATGACGTATATTGAGCGGAAATCCTAGCTTTAGCCCAAAGACCAACGACATAAATGCACCATTATAGACTGACCTATTTTTGAAACATTTTATCACAAATGTTTCGATAATGTTAGGTAGATAGCTTTAGAAATATTGTTTACCAATGTAGTGTTGAATTTTCAAATTCTGTGATTAATAACATGTAATTTATCACATTTATACATATAAATATATCAACTTGCGAATCAAGACGCACGTTTATGTGTCCATCTACTGAAGTGGAGCCGTAATCATGCATGTCATCAACGCGATGCTCTGACGGTTCCTGGAATCTGCAAGTACGTTTTGTTCAATTAAGCCACAGCGTTCCAATTATGTTGCGATGGTCTTTATCTAATCATTGCATAGTTAAAAGTTTATTACATTTAAATGTTAACTCGTGTATTTTTATTTAATTTTATTTCCGATGATACATGGTTATTTGTCATACTCATGGACATTTATAAGGCA
>NC_068364.1:52382412-52399912 GCF_020536995.1 Dreissena polymorpha | reverse complement strand
CATTAGAATGCTATTCTAATTATTTGTTTGCATCCGAGAGTTTCCATTTGAACTTAAGCATATTATGTATCGTCTGAATTGTGTTTAAATATGAACGTTTATATTTTTTACATTAAGTAGAACTAGTACATCAGCAAGTGTGTACATTTTCACAACATATTATGGCTGAATGTTTGCATAATGAATGATTACCCAATAGTTTTAGTACAGTAAGCCCCATTTATAGGTTCATTATGGTATAGGTAAGAATCATAATTTCAAATAAAGCTACTGAATACAATATAAAACAATCCAAATAAATGAACTTACCCTGTCGTATCTCCTTGTGAATGTACATCTTGTTTCAAGTGTTGATATTGTGTTTTATCAAACAATAACTTCATCTTTATACGGCTGTTAAGTGGTTGATTAAATGTTTCCAGTATTTTCGTCGATTCCATGTAATTGGTGAATAAATGTGATAATTTGCTGCTTCTTTTAGGCTTTTTTTGCTTCTTTGCAATTTCATAAAATGCTTTGTATTCATGTACGCTTTCCAGAACACAGGTAAGCCAATAAGACGATTCGTTGTCGTATTCAAATTTTCTTTTTAGGTGCACATTTCGCAATTGGGTATGTATTTTCAAATGACTTTCAAATTCTTCCAGTTTTTGTTCCAAACTATTTATTTTCGGTAAATCTAAGTTGAAGGTCTCTCCGTTCACAGCCACCAGTAACTTCAATCGAACATCTGAAAAATGATAAGAACAATATATTTAATAATAAGTAATAATATCAGTGTAAAAGTTGGTTCTCCATCACGTATGTACCTGTGTTTACCGACGTATCAACGGCAAAATGCTCATTTAGGCGCATTTCATTGCAAAAATTGCAGAAACAATATATTGAGACCGTTGACACGTGTGACATCACGGACAATCAGCTGTGAATGAACTTACATAAGTATTTCGAATTAATATTACTAAGAATTAAAACAGTAAGTCTCAAATTTTCCTAAAACGTTTCCAAAAAAAAACATTTCATGAGTATGTACTAGCGATGAAAGTCTATTTGATGGTAATTAAAATCACTTCTGTCCGTTTGCTACCAGTCGAGTATGGAACCAAAGGTGGTTAGCGTGTGGCTATAATATAAATGAGTGAAATCATCATTTTGAATGATAAATAATCAAATTATAACGAAAAATCAACATTTCTTAAAAAAAATCTCTATCAAATATATCTATAAGATATATACATGTATCTAATCTAAGACTGAAATCAACACGGAGTAAAGGGCATTTTCCCTGCAAAGTGCACGGAAATCGGTACCAAAATTCAATAAAATGTATGAAAATGCATCAAAACTAACTGCCCAGCGCCGTTAGAAACCATTGTTTACATTAATTTCAACAGGCTAACATTTTACAAACACGATTGATTTTGTTGGTCCAATGCGAAGGTGTGTCTTTACACCTGAAGATTTCATTTATGAATCGGGTCCGATCGACAACGAGTAGGTCACGCGAGTTGTGTATCATGTTATTTCTTAAAACTTGACCCAACAATTGTAAATATATTGCAAGATATGTACATTTTCAGAAAGGAAATTCATTTCTGCGTTGAAAAAACCAAGTTTTTGAAAATTGCTGCACAATTGTGAAGGTATGGCTGTTCAAAGCGATGCACCCCGTTTTCGGGTGATTTTGAGTTGACTACCTTGTTATATATATATAATATATATTTGATAGTGAATACTATTTCACTTGACGTGGTTGCATCAAGAAACGTACAGTACTTTGTTCATAAAAAGTTGAATTTTCGTTATAATTTTATTATTTATCATTCGAAATGATGTTTTCACTAATTTATATCATAGATACACGCTAACCACCTGTGTATGGAACTCATAAACGGCATAACGCACCAAATCAAATAAAAGGAAAAATCACCGATGGTATTCTTCACCGTAATTAAATAAATTTATTACATATAACATTCACTTAAAAGGAATTATGCCCGCGCCCCAATAAAAAAATTATGTACTTAATGTTTCAACAAATACATTGTTTACCAATTATTATCGACCTCTTATTCTTGATATCGTATATCTAATGTATTCTTGAATTTATATGGTAGATATTGTATACTTTTTAATACCAAAAATAACCACTCCATTCGAATCTTTCTTTAATAAATGGTCGGTATATTAAAGGGATCTTTTCCCGTTTTGGTAAATTGACAAAATTGAAAAAAGTTGTTTCAGATTCGCAAATTTTTGTTTTAGTTAGGATATTTGTGAGGAAACAGTAATACTGAACATTTACCATGGTCTAATAAAGCCATTATATGCATCTTTTGACGATTTAAAAACCTGAAAATTATAAAGCGTTGCAACGCGAAACAATTGAATAATTTGGAGAGTTCTGTTCTTGTCGTTTAATTTTGTGAAACTACGAAGATTGCTTTTATAACGTATAAAATATGTCCGTCATTCATACTTGGCATGATGGCCGAGCGGTCTAATTGGTTTTTACTCCAGGACTCCGGGGGTCACTGGTTCGAACTCTGCTGCCGGCTAATTTGTTTCCTTTTTTAAATTTTATTCTTGATTTTTTAATGGAGCTTTTTAGATCCAATGTTTACATTTATCAATATAAAGCATTTAATGACAAAATTCAAAACATGCCAAAATCTGTGAAAAGGCCCCTTTAATGATATTTTGAAGATATGAAAACAAATCCTTTTTAGTCATTTCCGCACTTTCCATATTAATTATTTAAGGTTGAACTAGTCCATCACATAGTTCTTATTAAGACTGTTAATAACAATAAATAAAAACTTCTATGACAAACGGAATTTCAAAAATATACAAAACCATACATTACTTGTTAATATCATAAAATGCTAAAACGCGAACTGGTTTTGTTATGAAATATACCTTACGTAAAAAGACCGACATTGTATGGATTGATGGTGAGTTAGACTTTCTTGACAAAATATGTTCACTTCAAACTAATAATATTGTATTATTTTGCGATTAACGATGTAAATTCGCTTAATTGTATACATTTGTTTTGTTTGATAAATGTTTATTTGCCTAAGGAATATCACGTTTGTCATTTTGTAGATATGTTAACTATTGAAATTATGAAAGGAAGCATGCGAAGCATATATCATTTTATGTATTATAAATGTACAATCGTCTTTCTTGAACAAGAGATATTTGTAAGAGAGTGATTGCCCCCAATTTGCTACAGAGTCGGTCATGTTACCTTGATATTTTGATATTTTGATGTTATAATTTTAGACTCATTTGTCGTAATGTCAGCATATTTATATCACCATAAAGATCCTCTAATTAATGTAAGGAATCAATTTTCATGTTGAAACCTGATCTTTGAAATGTTGACCAAAAGGTAACCAGCATGCTACAATACACGGTGACCTTTACGTTTAACATGTTGACCTAACATGCGTTTTTCTTTTTACACCGAATTTCATGATCGTAGGTCAAAACATTTTTAACATATTGAGCTTAAACCGGCTAAATCCCATGTGACCTTAACCATGATTTTGTTTCACTTGGTTGCCTCAAAATAAATATGCGTCACTTGCCTTAAATAAAGGACCGACTAATTGTATATTATGAGAATGCAATACTGCTCCAGCAGCTGGAGTTTCACTTCTCTATATTGCTCTTCTTTTACGTAACCACCATTTTAATTAGCATAATCATAAATAAAAGCATTTTAAATATATCATGCGAAATCGACCTGTAAAAATAAATATTAATAGTTATTATTTTCCAACGTAACCATCGTACCAAATTTGATTATCGTATATCAATGCGTTCTTTAGAAAGAATGCATAAACCAACTTATTGAAACGAGACCTTTAACCTGGACCTTCTGATGCAAAATCAAAATACCTATCCTTTTTAAACCATTATAACACTTTACCAAAATGTATGATCGCAGGTCAAAGCGTTCTCAAAACAAAATGCACTGTTACAAGATCATGTGACCTGGACATTTAAAAGACCCTAAATCATGAATTGTGTTTATTTTCTCACGATACAAATGTAAATTTTCATATTTCAAAGCATTCTCAATATTTCGTGATAAGACGAAATAATGTGACTAACAGACCGCATGCGCTAAACAATATACATCTGCTTTTTCGAAGTGGGGTATACATAGTTCTTACTTGAAAAGCTATATATCGCTCCAATTTGCATGTTTGTGTAATGTCTTATATTCACAACAATATTAAATAAACGTAATATTTACCGTTTTAGTGCAATTTGTTCGTCACTAATCGTGTTGTGTTCTCCTCATTGCAATATATACACTAATAAAGTTTCATGTTGATATCTTATACAGTTTCTTAAAAAGAACCCCTACATTTGTGTGACTGACCGACGGACTGACGGACGGACTGACGCTATAACGGACGGACGGACGAATTGATAGACTGACGGAATGATGGACGGATAATGCCAATGCTATATCTCATCGACTTTGGTGAAAGAAAGTTTAAAAATATACAGAAAAGCAGGAACCCTGTGCAATGTTTGGCGGTATTGGATTTCGTAGGGAGAAAATCGCATGTGCTTTCTATCGGCCGTTTTAGAAAGAAATTACCATTATGGACGTAAGAAGAACGCCAGTCCGATGGGACGGGGGTATAATGTGTGTGTGTTTACAATTAAATGTTTTGATCATCAATCATGCCTTACAACGTCAATAAGGTTTTATATATACTGGCTTATATCTATATAATATTTAGTTTCTGTCTATTTGGTTGAACAAATTACTTTTAATTTATGTTTTAGAATATCTCCAAGAACTGACTACGAAATACTTCTACAACAAAAATAAATTGAGGTATCATAAATATGTGTTTAATGACCAGACATCTGTCCCCTGTGATAAATAACACCTAGTTGTTATAAGGTATTTGTCGGTACAGTATCTGATCATAATGAGAAAATGAGTGTGTGCTGAAATTATTTTGATAAAGCACATATCTAACAATAAACAAGATTATTGATAGATCTTTAATTAAACACTGCGTTACAAATGCTCACGCAATGATTGACAAAATGAGTGCAAAAAACTACATACACACAAGTTCATTAATCAAGAACAATTGTTAATGTATTAACACTTAAAATGGTGTTTCTTATATTTAGGCTCGATATGTCATGGTCGGCTCGGGTACTACTTAAAGGTACTCACGGCACTCTTAAGTACACACAAATGTACCCAGGATACGAAAAATATACTTAAACGCACTCGTCAATAATAACGCTAAATTAGTCGCTGTCGGCTATTTGTTTTTAAATTTATTATGTTCATATTAATATCAATATTCTGTTTAATGGTCTTTAAAATGAACTAAGACGCGGCATTGCGTGGCACTTTTCTAGTCTTGGCAACACGTTCAGCCTCGTTCTCGAATTCTACGAGTCAAGTGACTACGCGCTCTGATCAATATGTGTCTATTGTAAAAAGGGTCTATAAAGTTATACATGTATCAAAAACTTATATTTCCTAAATATTCGGAACGGGATGAAACGACAGGATGTGCATTTCATTCTAAAAGGAATTCTGAATATCAATTGTCATAATAGGGTATATACTAAACATTAGTACAGGCTTGGATTATGATTTATACAACTGACGGGGACATACGTTTGGTACCCGTAGCAGTGAATATATATTTTGAGTAAATTGTTATTAAGATTTTGTATTAAATAATGGTTTAATTTAAATTGCGAAATCGTAAACTTTATTGTGAATGCCTACCGTCAATGCACAGAAGTTAAAATACTGTACGGGTTATATGTATGTAAAATTTTGCAAAACTGTTATTAAATAATGAAAAAACGAATGTCTATTTCATAAATAACTTTATCCACAAATAAACGGCTGTAAGTCTAACTGACCGATTTCAGGCACACGAGGAGACGTGTCTGTTGTGTTGTTGGTCGTAGTTGCCCAGGGAATGTTAGTAACCGTTTTGTTTAAAAGTTAAACAGGCTTTGATTTCGATTGCAAAAACTGCTATTTGAAAACAGATACTGACTAATTTTATGAATAATTATTGTGGAAAAGATCACCATGAAATGTACAAAAAACACCACTTTTCGAGTTAAAAAAAGATCAATATATTATCCTCAAACTCTATAAGTAAAAAATTATGACGAGCAAAGCCTCTTTTGATCAATAAAAACATACATTGAATTTTAACAGGTGTAGGCATTTTAGTGTCGTTGTAGAAATGGTAAATATGTTAGGTATTTTAGACATCTGATAACACACTAGTTAGTTGTGTTTACGTTGAATAATGTTATGTTAAGTCGCGTTATCTTTTGTTTTAAGTGTCATTGCTCACGTGTTGTATGTTTAACTTCTAGTTTGTTCTCTGTTATATGTTTAATTAATTTCTTCAGCAATCTTTGTGTTAGACATTTCAGCGGTTATATGCGATTTTGATGTCAGCATTCTATTTTTTTCCATCTTAAACCATCACATTTGCTTTCGCCCGTCTCATTGCCATCCCAGTGATGCCAAGTACTTCGTAGGCCTTCCAGAGTGACTGCCCGGCGAAGCCCCGACTGCCAACATGGACAGGGAGGTACCAGGTCGTCCATCCTTTTTGTCGGTACTCATAAAGTAACGGCTGGTATATGGCCTTCTTTCTCTGGTGTGCTACCTCCATTCGCTCTTCCCATGGCAATGTCAGTTCCAGAAGCACTGGGTCTTCCTCTTAACATCATCAACACGTCAGGACGTAGAGTGGTTTTTGTGAAGTCTGCTGGGAATCTCTCTGCTTCTTGAGATTTACCATAAGTTCCCAGTCGATCGCTGAGGCTAGGATTCCTATATTTGTAGATCTGTTGATACTTGGTGCTGATTCTCCCTCGTTGACGAAATGGAATAAGGAGGGCCTTGTCTGCATCGATTGCGTCGTCTTTCGTTCCACATCTAAGCTGGCTGTAATCTCGCTAAGGATCATGTCGTGCCGGCATCGGTAGCTCCCGGCTGTTTCTGCAAGACGATAGGATGTGCTCTATGTTTGCTGGTCTGCCACATAACTTGCAAGTGAGATCTTCATTGAGCTTCCAGGTCTGACGGTTGGCTGGTGTAGGCAAAACGTCGCAAACACAGTGTAAAAGACATCCAATTATATGGTGGTCCATTCTTCCTTCTGTCACTCCAAGACACACTTCTTGGTTGGACCCCTTCCCATTTCAATCGACTGCCCTGTTTCTTTTCATTACATCGGCTGCCGCTAGTCTTGTCTTCTCCTCTGTCGACTGAAACTTCACCGTGGACCATACTCCTCTTCTGATGCAGCCCTCAAACTGACTCAAGTGACACAACCAAATCCAAACTTTCCAGATGTAGTAGTTTTAACTACGATCTCCCCACGATCTCGCTGTGTCTGAGCCTGGATTCTGAGTCGTTGACTACCTTATCTTCTGTCCACTTCCGACCTGTGTTGACTTCAACCCGCGCTCCACTGACTTTCACGTCTGCACTGTCTCGAAGCATCATGACCTGCCTGACTTTGGTAGCCTCCTGTCAGAGACGAAAGCCGAAGTGTAGTTTGATGTAAGAGCTGAAACAGGTCAGTACTTGAGAAGCCACTTTGAACTCCAATCTATCTTCTAATGAAGTGGCTTAATTTCTTCTCCATGCCTTCGACAGTCGATATTGGTAAGTCGTACACAAAAAGAAGCCACACAAGTCTTGGTAGAACTCCATGTTGGTAGATCCAAACCGTGTACTTCCCTGGTAGACCGCTTTTGTCCACGTCTCTAGTCATCTAACTGCTGCCGCATTTCTTTCACACTTTTCTTGTCGATGAGAGAGCTTCTGTACCACTTGACAAGGCTCTTTAGTGCTCAGTCACTGTCGAGATGAGGTCTCTGTTGATTCCGAAGCGACCTCTGAACTGTACCTTTCCCTCCTCGGAACTAAGCTCCTGGACTTGGCTGGCTTGAACTTCATCATTGACCATAGGACTCGTTCTTAGTCTTCCGACATCTATCTTCCGTCTGGAACCGACTAAGATGTTAATGTCATGTCATCCACGAAGGCTCTTATTTGTGGCTGGCGTATACCTGAGAGGCTTATTGGACCTCGGTTCATCTTCTCTGCTGTTTTCACCATTAGGTTCATTGCTGCAGAGTAGAGAATAGCAGATATATTATAGCCGGCAACTATCCAACACCTCGAGGCTTTGCCATGACGTTGTATAGTCAGATAATGTTAAGCGCATCTTGAATTTGTCAAAATAGTGTTTTCAGCATGTGTTGAACCTTCTCAGGTATAAACACTTCTTCAATGTTAGATCTACAAGCTTGTGGGTGAATTTTCCATATGCATTGGCTTGTTTGCCAACATGTACTTTGTAAGCCGCGTTGCTTGAATGGACAAACAAACTTTTCCCTCAACATTCAGAAGGGAAATAGTCCGGAACTCTTTCAAAGTCTTGGAGTCCTTTTCCTTTGGTATGAAGCAGCCCAATGAAAGTAGCCAGCAGTCCGGTGACTGTCCTTTCCTCCACACCACGTTTATGAGTTTCCAAAGTCTCCCCAACAATCTCGGACAATCATTGTTAACTCTGTGCGGGATTTCGTTCGGCCCTGGCGCTGATCCTGTTCTTGCCTTTCTGATGACGTCTCTGATTTCCTGCAGCATTGATTCGGCATTGTCGTAGACATATGTTGGTGGTTCCAGAAACATTAGCGTCTTCGGATCGCCCAGGTCCTGTTCACTGTTCTCTCGGGTGTATATTCCGTAGGTGGTCCTCAACTTATTGCCTTGAACAATCTAGCCATCCTGATCACTTATCCACAAGGAACTTCTTCCTGAACAGGAAGGGGTTAGCTTGAAGTTAGCCTGCTTCTTTGACCTCTCCTTCCTTTTTTTCTGTTGTTCTCAGCTCTTCTAAGAGTAGCTGTCTGCTGGCGCAGATTCTTTCTTAAATCGGCCAATGCTGGTCTCTCTTCTTCTGAAGCGTCTTTATATATTTTTGTGAGGCGCCGTATGTCCCTCCTGAGTTGGCTGCTCTTGTGCTGGAATCGATATGCATCGGCGGTGTTCTTGCCGTTCTCCTTGGTACCAATTCTGAATAGCCCCATGTGTGCATGATTGTTGCCATCACCTCAAGTTTTCGGTTCACAAGCCCGACAAGAGCCGTCTCAAGCACCATGTCTACATCTTCCTCAAATCAATGCCTTTCCTTCTTCTGTGAGCTTGCTGGCCACTTGATCCCGCTTCTTCTGTTGTCGTTTGCAGTTGAGCTGTCCTGAGTACCTCTGGGTTCTAGCGCGCTGCTCTCCTTAAAACCTTCTATCGTGACATTCCGTGACCTTGTGCTGTCGACGTCTTCCTCTGATGGAACTTGGAGGTTCTGGACACGATGGGTGTAACCTGATCTCGCCCCCTCCTACGTCTTATGAGGTTGCCCTTTGTGTTGTTCCTTCCTTAGAATCTGATGACAGCCCCTTTTTGCTCGGTGTAAATGAAATAGTGAGGATTTCCGAACAGTATGTATGACTATAGGGATAATACACGTTTTCGAGGGAATGATCATATGCGGGCGCTCGAAAAATCCGTTCCTGCCCGAGTGACGGCAGATGATCATGTCCGAGAAAATGTGTATTTTCGATTTTTTTTGCATAAACAAATAACATATACCAAAATAAATTAAAATAACATTGAAAACAATATGTCTTGTTCATTTGACATCGACAAAATCATTCAATTTTTTGCATATGAACGTCATACAGTTCAAGGTTGTGTTTACATAGGTCTCACTCGGTCATCATCAGAAATGACGAGGTTTACCTTCGGATAGGCAGTTTTCGATTTAAAATGTGATTAAACAGTGCATTAATGCACATTTGAAATGCAGCCGCGCAAAGTAAGAAATGGGGAATTATTTTGGAATTTACTGGTCGTGACGGATAAATATATCGTCGGAATAGGTCATTGTTTTCATAGATATTCCTTCATACAGGTCTATCTTAATTCGTTCTAACTAAATTTATAAAAATTAATACTGCCAACATGTTGTCACTGAAGTAGTTCAAGCATACATCAGTTACGTTGAAGTACATAAAAAATACATTTACAGCATAGTCTTTTGAAAGTGTTGCGTGAATAACCTTAATTCATTGACGTTGCCAATAAATAAAGCTGATGTAAAGAGAGTGCAGATGGTAATAATTTGAAAAGTGGATTGAAATAGTCCTTGCCTTTATCCATGCATGCATGAGGAAAACTGGTGCTTTTTCAGTTCCTTATTTATGCTTGGAAAGTCGTCGAAGGCTGAATTTATTAACAAGTTCATCATAACTTCATTTAATCCAATGAAAAGGGAAGTAACTGCACGTGGACCAGTTTATGGATATGAAAAAACAAATAACTGGGCTGAACGGCACATGAATCGCATTGTTAATACACGATTCCTACCGTGCCAACCCTCCTTTTTGCCAAGTTTCTTCACCCCGCCAGAGGGCCTAATGATAGAGTGTATGCAATACTATTAATATGCCACATGAGTTTTACACGATACAAACACAAATCATATTCCATAATTAATCTTTAATGATTTATATTTTAATGAACTTTAAAATGCTATGTTCTTAATCTTTTTCTAAAAAGAAGGGTTGTAGTTGACACTTGTTCGTAGTTTCATGCCATCGTTCCTCAAAATGTTGTAACTCTGTTGCTCAGGTCTTTTTCCTACCATTGAGTAATTAAATGGTAATAAAATTGAATGCGTTTTAATTCCCCTATATTATTGTTTAATTTGAGTTGCAATGCTATGAGGTTAAATTTTATTACACTTATATGTATCATGAATATTGCTGGTCCCAAGTGTGAGGTTGAGCGCTCTTAAACCGGTTTAAACCCCCAATGCTTTGCATTGACCGTTCCAAGGCGGTGACTCCAGCTTTATTCTTATATGTGTTTTGTATTGTGCTGTTTTGTACTGTTTTGGCATTTGGTCACTTGCCTTAAATAAACTTAAATCAACTTATTGTATATAATGAGAATGCAATACTGCTCCAGCAGCTGGAGGTTCACTTCTTAATATTCGTTGCACCATTTCTTCTTACCTTTTATTGTAGTTTTGTATTTGCTCACATTTGATATATTTGAGTAAAATTGAAAGCTCGTATATACTCGCTGTAAAATAATTGTATGCTTAATTGTGGCTTTATTACGCTCTTCCTTTAATGTTTTGTGATTTTACTTTATATCTGATTATACAAAACGATTATATTATAAACTTTTGCAGATATTTGTTTTATTTGCGGATAATCTAGAAATATAATGTTTTGTTTATACAAGTTATTTCTTTAATTTAAAATGATACTTTCAGTTTACGTTAGTTTCCTTTAATTAATTCAAGTACCTTTAAATTTGAAATAAATAATAGTGTGTATTTCGTTAAAATACACTTATTCGGAGAATATTAGAATATAAACGATTTCATCGCTTCTCTAAACAGGTGTGATATTTGAGCACCAAAACGTTTTCAATAACATAATTAAATTGTGTACAAAATAATATAATATTTGAATATTTGATATAATCAGTATATTTATTATTACTCACGTGATAACGTCAATGGGGGCGTCGCCATGTTGACAGGTTGTTGATCAAGTCATCTGGCTAAAAAAAATAACAATAGTTATTACATTATGGTATATAACGAACTCATTACATGTTAATGTTACCGTCGTAAATGATAGTATGTATCAAGTCAGTAAATTACGAATCAAATCAAATCAAAATACAAACCTTCCTATGTCATTACTTGATAAGGATTCAGCTTTCGTAAAACGGAGGATTAAAAAAAATCAAAAAACAAAAGTCGGCGGTGTTTTTAACGAAATATATAATAAGATAATAAAAGGCAAAGCAAACAGAAGTCTACAATTGAATAACATTTACGGGTACTTTGGAATGTTTTTATTTGGCTAAATTCTTTCTTAAAAAATGAGGACGAATCTATAAAATCAAATGATCTCATTAATCAAGTCAAATAAAAGTTCGGTCGAACATAATCGCTTAAAGTGAAATCCAGCTTTCTGTGCAGTAAACGCCCCTTATATGTGTGCAATTTAAAAGATAATCTTTTAAATGACGCCAAAATTCAGAACAATTGGTAAAAAATCTTTGAGAATATGTTTTGGTCATTGAATCGTTTTCTAAAACGTATTGGGGCTATATTTTAAAAAGAGCAACGTTTCATAAGTTAATATATTTTAATGTAGATCTTTACTCCTTCAGTACAACTTCAACAACCGAAAACGTAAATTTTAAATATTAAGACCCGTCGTTCTTCGTGCACATATTTTTGATTACACAATTTAAAAAGTATGTGTTCTTTGCAGCGTTTTAACTTACATATATGAATATATATTTATCAGACATGTGGGAATCTCTTTCGTTTCAATAATAATGTTGACAGTGTAGCTCATTCCAGAACGTGTCAATAATTCTCTGTTAGCAATATTGATGTGTATAGTTCTTTTCAAAAGAAATATACACATGAATGAGGAGAGTTGCAAGCCTTTTCTCTCATCATTTATTTATCATTTTAATTCGCTCACTTTTACGCTAATTTTTGGAAATATCACCCTAGTCGTTCAATTCACGGAAGCTCAGGCACGTAATTTACCGAAGCTCATTCATCGACAGCAATTGGAAAACGATCGACATTTCGACTTATCGCCCTTTTTACGGGCCAAATTAAAAGGAATTTAAAACACTTGAACGTTCTAAGATAACTTCAAATGGTTAAGCAACAGTAACTTGGTATGCAATTATTTTTTTAATGCGTTTTCAAAACAAGGCTGCTATTTTACAGATTCCGCATATGTAATTTGTGTAAAAACTGTTGATCAATTTGAATAACATTTGAACATCAAAAACATTCTCAAATCGCACATAACTTTGATGAGCGGTTGGTGTTTGTTCTAGAGATAATCTGTTTAGAAGAATTTGAAGTCAAGCTAACAGTCTATCAACAAAACCAATCAATTTTATTTATTGTTATTGGGCTTTGCTTGACATATATTGTAATGCATAATGTAGTACTCAAACAAACCCGATTAAACTGTACATTTGAATATATGAAATGTGTGACCTCATTTTGATTTTATTTTTCGATTCTTGAAATGTAAAAAAATATTGACAATAGAAGGTGTGACGGAAAAAAGTGTTGTTTGTGCAATACAAATGTCATTAATTACCATAGGCATCAAACATTATGTATACATGAATAAGCCCATGCGTTAAAAAAGTACCAACATGTTGATATCCATAGCCCATTAGCTATTAATTTATAATCATACTTATATTCTCTATATTGTACCTATAATCTAAAATGAAAAACACGATGAACCAATTTAGAGAAATACTCGCATATAATGTTAACTGTTTGTAAATTACTTACAATAATAGGTTACTTTGCGTCCATAGTATAAACACAACCGTCAGTTCACATTCAGTTGTCTTCTTTACTCTGTGGCAAACTAGGATATGTCCAACTGGAGCAGATATGTACATTATCGTTAACTTTGTGAAACGTACCGAGCATGCGCACAATGACACATAAAGGCTGTGTTCCAGTTGTACAAGTTATCAACGAACATTGTACATGTATTCAAACGAATGGACATACAGACGGATTTAACATACATTTCGTTAATCATCAGAAATGGTTATCAATTAAATATGTCACCGTGAAAACAAAAAGGCAAATAATCAGTGTTCTAACGTAAAGTGAAACTTACGAGACAGTGTAACATAAATAAACTAAAATAACATAAAACAAGAACACATTTAAGTAAAGTATATTAAAGTCGTTCATGACATTCTATAGCACCAACATATCAATCAATATTTAGAAAAATCTATATATTATTTTATGGTCTTAAACAATGCGGTCATCCTTTAACGTAAACTCGTCACATTAATTTAAATATAATCGGGGCTCCTAGTAGGACATCGATGTTACATACAATGTTGGTAATAATATACACACTTTTTAATTATTATCTTTAAACATGAATTTACCATAAATGGAAGAATTGATGCTTTTCTAAAAATCAAGCTTAAGCTGTGACGTCTGAAAATTTCAAATACTCCTTACAGTACCTCTGAGCTTATCTAATTTTGACAAAGCTCTCAAAAACTCTGATTACAATTGTATGATATCAACACAATCGAAATTGTTAGGCGTGTTTTAGTTTACGTTGAAATTCATGTTTAGTAAGCCTTGTTACGTTTCGAAATGGCGTGTATAATGTGCGGAAAAAAGAAGTTGCCGAATGAATTTCCGCCTTCAACTGTGACCATACAGTGTTCCCATCCAATACTTTGCTGCTTTAGGGTGAGTTAATTAAAGTAAGATATTCGCCTCATTGTTTGATTGCATGTTTTTTGTGTTACTTAATTGATTCATGTCAACAATAACATAACAATTATGCTATTTAAAAGGGCATATCGACGAAACGACATCTAATAATGTATTCTATTTTCAAACACAGGTGATTAGCGTGTTGCTATGATATTAATTAGTGAAAACATCATTTTGAATGGAAATAATCAAATTATAACGAAAAATCTACTTTTCTGAAAAAATAACTCACTATCAAATAAGAGAGAGAGAGAGAGAGAGAGAGAGAGAGAGAGAGAGGAGAGAGAGAGAGAGAGAGAGAGAGGAGAGAGAGAGAGAGAGAGAGAGAGAGAGAGAGAGAGCGAGAGAGAGAGGAGAGAGAGAGAGAGAGAGAGAGAGAGAGAGAGAGAGAGAGAGAGAGAGAGAGCTATTATATATACAACCGGGTGCATCGCTTTGAATAGCCATTACTTCGTCAAGTGTTTGCAGCGATTTTTTGAACTGAAATTCAACGCAAAAATGAATTTCCTTTCTGTAAATGTACATATTTTGCAATATGTTTACAAATGCTGATCAAATTAAAAATCAAAAAAATAACAGGAAACACAACTCTCATGACCTACTCGTCATAGATCAGACCCGATTTAAGTATGAAATATTCAGAGAGTTAAGACACACCTTTGCGTTGTACCAATGGAATCACTCGTGTGTTTAAAATGTCGGCCAGTTAAATGTATGTAAACAAAGGTTTCAAATGGCGCTGGAGAGTTGGCTTTAATGCATAATATAACGGCAAGAACGGTAAGAATTCTTTTTCATACGTTTTATTGAATTATTGTATCGAGGTCCGTGAACTGTGCAGGGAAACGGCCCTTTTCTCCGTTAATATTTCAGTCTTGAATCGGGTCTGATCGATGACGAATAGGTAACACAAGTTGTATATCGTGTTATTTCTTACAATTTGACCAAGTATTTGTATAAATGATGCCAGATATGTACATGGCCAAGAAGGAAATTCATTTCTGTGTTGAATTAGACCAAGTTCATGAAATTCGATGCAAAATCGATGAAGTAATGGCTATTCAAAGCAATGCACCTTGTTTTCAGATCATTTCGAGTTGAATACCTATAAATATATTTGATACTGACATTTTTTCAAAGAAGTTGATTTTTCATTATAATTTGAATAGTTTTTCATTCAAAATGATTATTTTACTAACTATTATCATAGCCACAGGATAACAACCTGTGTTTTCAAACGATTTCCATTAATACATATTATTAAAAAAACGAGTGTCCCGCTTTATGAAACCATATTTAAGTCATTAGTTTTTTCATAAACAAAATTGCCACAATTAAGCAAGTGCGGAAAATTAGGCCCAGTATGAGATGAAGTAGAAGGAGTAGAAGTAGATGTAGTAGTAGAACAAGAAGTAGAAGTAGTAGTAGTAGCAGTAGTAGAAGTAGTAGTAGTAGTAAGTAAGTAGTAGTAGTAGTAGTAGTAGTAGTAGTAGTAGTAGTAGTAGTAGTAGTAGTAGTAGTAGTAGTAGTAGTAGTAGTAGTAGTAGTAGTAGTAGTAGTATGTAGTAGTTGTAGTCGTAGTAGTAGTAGTAGGACGGAGGAGTAGTAGTAATAGTAGTAGTTGTTGTAGTTGTCGTCGTGTCGTAGTCTTTAGTAGTAGTTAGTCTCGTGTAGTCGTACTCGTTGTAGTAGCCGTAGTAGTCGTAGTCGTCGTCCCCCGTCCGTCGTAGTCGTCGTCGTCTAGTCGTCTCGTCGTCGTCGTCGTGGTCGTCGTCGTCGTCTCGTTGTCGTCGTCGTCGCCGTCGGCGTCGTCGCCGTCGTCGTCGTCGTCGTCGTGTCGTCGTCGTCGTTCGTCGTCGTCGTCGTCGTCGCGTCGTCGCCGTCGTCGTCGTCGTCTAGTCGTAGCCTCGCCGTCGTCGTCGTAGTTGTTTGTCGTAGTAGTCGTAGTAGTAGTCGTCGTAGTCGTCGTCGTCTCGTCGCCGTCGTCGTAGTCGTCGCCGTCGTCGTCGTCGTCGTCGTCTCTCGTCGTCGTCGTCGTCGTCGTCGTAGTCGTCGTCGTCGTAGTCAGTCGTCGTCTCGTCGTAGTCGTCGTCGCCGTCGTCGTCGTCGCAGTCGTATCCGTCGTAGTCGTCGTCGTGGTCCTCGTTGTAGTAGTCGTCGTCGTCGTCTTAGTCGTCGTAGTAGTAGTCTCGTCGTAGTCGTAGTAGTCGTCGTAGTAGAGTAGTCGTAGTAGTCGTCGCCGTCGTCGTCGTCGCCGTAGTCGTCGCCGTATCGTCGTCGTCGTCCGTCGTCGTCGTCGTCTCGTCGTCGTCGTCGTCTCGTCGTCGTCCGTCGTCGTCGTCTCGTCGTCGTCCCGTCGTCTCGTCGTCGTTGTCGTCGTCGTCGTCGTCGTCGTCGTCTCGTACTCGTCGTCTCGTCGTCGTCTTCGTCGCCGCCGTCTCGTCGTCGTCGTCGTCGTCGTCGTCGTCGTCGTCGTCGTCGTCGTCTCGTCGTCGTCGTCGTCGTCGTCTCGTCGTCGTCGTCTTCGTCGCCGTCGTTTTCGTCGTCGTCTCGCGCCGTGGTCGTCGTCTCGTAGCCGTCGTCGTCGCCCTCGTCGTGGTCGTCGTCGTCGTCGTCGTCGTCGTCGTCGTCGTCGTCCGTCGTCGTCGTCTCGTCGTCGTCGTCGTCGTCGTCGCCGTCGTCGTCGTCGTCGTCGTCGTCGTCGTAGTCGTTGTTGTCGCCCTCGTTTTCGTCGTCGTCGTCGCCGCCGTGGTCGTCGTCGCCTTCGCCTCGTCGTCGTCGTCGTCGTCGTCGTCGTAGTCGTCGTCGTAGCCTAGTAGTCGTCGTAGTCGTCGTCGTCGTCGTAGCCGCCGTCGTCGTCGCCGTCGTTGTCGTCGTGCCGTAGTAGTAATAGCCGCAGTCGTAGTTGTAGTCGAAGTAGTAGTTGTAGTAGTGGTAGTAGTCGCGTAGTAGTCAGTCGTAGTAGTCGTCGTAGTAGTAGTCGTCGTAGTCTCGTCGTCGTAGTCGTCGTTTGTTGTTGTTGTCCTCGTCGTAGTCGTCGCCGTCGTCTTTGTCGTCGTCGT